>NC_068363.1:90791448-90828948 GCF_020536995.1 Dreissena polymorpha
TGGGTACGTAACAAAATTTGGTTACGAACAAAATTTGGGTACGAAAACAAATTGGGTACGACAAATTTTGGGTACGAAAATAAATTTGGGGTACGGGGAAGTAGTACCGGTGGGAACTTGACCCATTCAGTGAAACTGCGAGGCGGGTTACATTCTCGATTAAATGTAAAAATAACTACATTTTGGGTTTTCTAAGCGTCACAGCGTTTGAAGGGCCACGTGGCAGTTTCGTGTCTGGTTTCTGTCCCGAATCTCTCGATACATTTGAAAGAGGACGGGAACCAAGCTGCCTTTACCTTTATCAATCATCATCAGCGAGGTATGCCGATTGAGAAAATTAAGCTATCTTTATCGGACTGGCTCGGCCTTTTACAAAGGTCGCCATTGTGAAGAATGTTTTCATGGTATGATAACTTAGACGAGCTGCTTCGCTGAAGCATCGTCAAAAATGACTTTAATATTGTACCAGTCATACATATTCCATTTCATTGAAAATTGCTTAAATATATTTGGAAAAGTAAAAACAATCTTTAAAAGGTATACGGTGTTCACAAACGAATAGCTTAAATCTCTACAAATGTACCTGTGTGAAAACCAGTTGGTTAACGTTTTAAAGATCGGTGTATGCCATTTAATGAGCACTACATTCTAAAGTGCTAACACGAACACCGTTTGCGATTTGAATAATCTCTGTACCTCTTCATAAAACGAACGTTTCAGGGAAAATGACACGGACCAAAACTAGATTCATGTTCGGCATTTCTTTCGGGCTGATTTTCGCTAACGTCGCTATCTCCTACATGACCGGTCACCTTACTCCCCGACCAACCCTTATGAGATCCCTGAAGAACGGGAACCAGGAGACGCAGTTGAGTTCCGAGTTGCGCAGCTTCCTGACACACGAGTACTTGGAGATTATCAGGGCGTTACTGCGGTCCGACGAGTTAACGGACGCGCATTTAAAGAACGGTACGTTTCGGTGGATACTCACGTGTTTAGTTGTTGTTGTTTTGTTATGATTTAGGGGAAGATGGTCCGCCTATCGTTAATTTGTGTCTTGGGGTTGCAGTTCCGCAGCTAGGTTTTGTAACCACGTGATTTTTGATAACTACTGCACATATAAATATGAAATTAAGTAATGCAAATGTTGATGGCATATATGGACTGTCATTGTTTTCATCGACGGTGAATATGAAAGCTCCTCACGATTCCTTTTTCCGATAGAAATAGTTCTTCTGTAAACGCAGTCACAACGTTCGTAGTATACCTTTTCATACGCTTTACTCCCCAAAAATAGAAAGTCGATGGAATAACCTATTAATGTTGATGTGAAATCTGTTTGTAGATTGCACGTTTTGTACTGTGAAAATGTTCAGGCCTACCGGCGGGAATAGATATATTCAAGTTGATTGGTCGCTTACAAAGGTCAGGCTAAGGTGAAAAGCTGGGGTAGACAGCTATGCCAAAATAGGAATTGCTTCTTTGCGCTAACACTGTTCAAACCTAGCAACCAGCGTATTAACTATAGTATGATTTTATCGTAGTTCAGATCGGGCATAAGAGGAGATTTTAGATAAAAACGACCTGTGGGGCGTCCGTTTCATACTGACACATGACCAGCCCCAAAAATCTTGACTCCAGAGCAACGGCCGTGCGTCGAACGTGGGCGAGGCGTTGTAACAAGCTTCTCTTCAGCTCGGTGACCAACGAGACGTTTCCTACTATCGGATTTGAATTGCCGGAAGGGCGCGATCATCTCACGGAAAAAACTATTAAAGCTTTTAAATACATATACGAGCACCATATCGACGACGCCGATTGGTTTATGAAGGCTGACGACGATACGTACGTTATTCTTGAAAATCTGAGATATTTCTTGTCCGGTCAAAATTCCAACGAGCCAATTTTCTTTGGCCAACATGTTAAAACGATTGTTAAACAGGGGCATTTCAGCGGCGGAGCAGGTTATGTGCTGAGCAAAGAAACACTACGCCGGATTGGCGCGAAAGGGAATGACGAAACAATCTGCAGGCAAGATGGCGGCGCGGAGGATGCGGAATTCGGGAAGTGTATGGAAACTCTGGGCGTAAAAGTTGGTAATTCTACCAATAAACTAGGGCGCAATAGATTCCACTGCTTTGATCCCGACACCCATCTCATGGGCGGTTATTCGGACTGGTACTACCAGTACGACGCAAATGGGGCAAAAAAGGTAACGTACCATGAAAATAGATCATCAAAGATCTTTCGACCTGTCTTAGTTACCACATAATCGTGTAGATTTACGTTTACTAGAAATATGTCCTTTAATTAAAGGCCCTGTAAAAGATAACTCGATAATGAATACAATTACATGACCAATTGATAGCCACACATGACGATATTTAGGAAGTGTTTATGATTGTTTTCAATGATTAAGGTTATGCATCATTCCATGCGATGTTCATTTAGGAAATATGCAGACAGTAAAAGGGATGTGATGGTTGTTCTAAAAAATATTTCCTTAAAGTGATAGTTTGGACTTTTTTTAACTGTTGAATTGAGCTAAAAAGAATTAACATGTGAAAAGAGTTAATTAAAATATGGTTACTGACCAATTATCTGCAACACATCTTGCTACCAGTTGTTTATAAAAATAAATTATATATTGGATATTCTTACGTGACTCACCCAGTCCTCTAAGCCGAAATGATCCGTAAAACAAAATTGTGTCTTTGTGTCGTATGAACGAATCTGCACTAAAACTAAATTTAGGTTCACATCGTACATGCATGATCAGTTGTCAAACGAAAGAACGGTTGATATTCAAATGCATTATTTTTATCTTTTCGGGATATGGTTTTAGTATGTTGATGTTGCATTAACACTTATAAGTGTATATGAAGTGAAAACACCACAAATTAACAACGGTTGCGATAGACACCTATAAACTGTTAGATGTCCATAATATCACTTTTAAACAAGTACATTATTGTCGGGACTTATGGTTTGCGCTCCGTCAGTCAGTCTGTCTGTCAGTCTGTCCGTCACACTTTTCTGGATCCTGCGATAACTTTAAAAGTTCTTAATATGTTTTCATGAAACTTCAAACATAGATAGATGGCAATATGGACATTATGCACGTCATTTCATGTTTTTCCTACGTCAAAAATTCTTGTTGCTATGGCAACAAATAGACTAGAAATAATGCTGAAAATGGTAGTTTTCTGGATCCTGCGATAACTTTAAAAGTTCTTTATATTTTTTCATGAAACTTGAAACATGGATTGATGGCAATATGGACATTATGCACGTCATTTCATTTTGTTCCTACGTAAACAATTATGGTTACTATGGCAACATATAAAAAAATCTGACAATGTTGGAATTTCTGACAATGGTGGAGCCGGTAGGGGACCATATTGCTTGGCAAGCTCTTGTTATATTAATTTTTGTGTAAGGCTATTATCACTCACGTTCGTTGAAGAGAATGCGAGTGTATTAACGAGAAGGTGAACAATCGGAACAGGAATATACATCATTCAAAATGTTTCACTGCGTGTGTGACTCAAAGCATCTCAACATATGTTGACCGGCTGATATCCTGCGTTTTTTGTTTTGTATTTTAACCGAAAAAGTACACTTAGTGTATTTTTTTATAATATATAATGAATAGATATATAATTTAAGGATTTAACAGAAATCTTTTAAATTGTGCAATCGTCACAATGTTTATAAAATAGTTTGTTATGATGATTCTTGGTAAAATAACCCTAAGAAACGCCCATCCTCACATATGTATTATTCGGTAAGTAGCAGTGTATCGAGGTCCTCTACTAAACATTTTTTAATCATGCCCTCTCCTTGGGGTAAAAACTTTGGGACAACGCCTAAGAATCAACTTATTGATGTACACTATTTACTTAATAGCAAATTAATTTTTTGAATATACATTGTACGACATTGTTAATTTTAAAATGTTATCATTGATAATTACATGCAAAATGATATAGTGACCATCACCATCAAATGAGCGTGACTATACCGCATATTGTCTTGGAAGTTGCATAGTTTTGTTTATAAAAATGAGGTATTCAGCTCTGGCTATATATTGTTTAGGAGAGATCGTTGTAAGGATTGCATATTTTTATTGCACATTTGGTTGTTTGTGTATCTGTGTTGGTATAAAGCGATAGAATGAGAGCATTGTGAATTTATACTTCCGCAAATTCTTTCTCAAAATCGTGCATCAATAAATTTAAAAACAAATCTATTATTTTGACATCGCTATATTCTTTGATTACTGTAATATGAATTTGTCGTTGTGTTAAATGCGAAGGACCTACAGATATGTACATATTTTTATTTAAATTGGCAGGAAGCTCAGAGTACGCCCCGCAAACCACAAGCATGCGCACAATAGTTGCCTTTTCTGGTTTTGCACATTGGTGATCAATGCTGCTAATACAGCTAATCTGGCGGCGTTCCTCACATTACAGCAAATAGACGATCGTATTAAGTCAGTAGACCATCTTGCACGGCAGACGAAGGTCATGTATGGAGTTTTGAACAATAGTGATCTTATGCAGTTCTTCGAAAATTCAAGGTTTGGTGTGTTATTACATTCATATTAAAACTCTGGATTTCCGTATACATTGATATTAAGTGTATGACTGTATGTTTACCGACTTAACTGTACAAACTTCATTTTAGAGACGACCCTTACGAGAGAATGTGGGCTTTTATGAAACTTAACGAGGATGTGTCTATTCTGTCTGAAAGAACGGTTGGGGTCAGCTTTGTGCTGGAGAAGGATAATTATGCCTACCTAGACGACGGTGTGATTAATGACTATAATGCGCAAAACACTGTAAACTGGAGTCAATCCAACAAAACTTCGGTGTAAAGCATTTTGGAATGGGATTTCCAAAGGGTGCCCCCTATCTCGGCGACATCAACCTTGCTTTACTGAAGCTCAAAGAACATCGAATTCTGGATTCGCTTCGGAAGAAGTATGAAAACAAATATAAGCGATAGGTTATTGAATAAAGTAGACAATATTACATTTTAACAATTATTATAAACATTGCTATTCTAGGTGGTGGTCTGCAGAATCCAATTGTTCGACCGAGGCAACTAAGACAAAAGTCAACGGCTTCCGAACTTAATATATCAAATATGTTCGGTGTATTTATTGTTCTTATTGGCTTCACTGTTCTTGCAGTTTTCTATGAATTATGCATTGTTGTTTGGACATTCATCCGCAAGCAGCAATCCAAAAAGATGGTTAACGTAATTTAATGTTGACAACACTTCATAACTGCATACTGCAAATGTTCATTATATTCAGAAAGTAAGTTATCGAAAACTAAGCCCTTCAATGCGTTTGAGAGGACTCGACGTATCCAAAATGTATTTGATCGTGTGAATCGTCCGTTAATTAGTTTATTTGACTCATTTTGATGGGAAACATATAGACTGTACAAATCATGGCTTGCACAAAAAAAATATCTTTCGCTTTAAATAACATTCTACCATAGAAAAAGCTTGGAAACTTGACGACATCTTGTTAAAGAACATGATATTAGAAATTGAACACATTGTCTTAATGCACAAACTACTTGTGATTACGAATTTTATGTATTTGTTCTAAATGTCACGAGGAACGTAACATGCACTCTTTTTGACGATGCTGCGAAGCATCGTCTAAGTTATCATACCATGAAAAAATTCTTCACAATGGAGACCTATGTAAAAGACCGAGCCAGTCCGATTGAGATAGCTCGATTTTTCTAATCGGCATACCTCGCTGTTTATCATTCATAAAGGTATAGGAAGCTCAGCTATAAATAGGACAGCATATTCTGGGAAAAAGATGTAATAATAGTTTGAAAACGTTAATTTTAAATCAGCTATATCCAATCTATTACATGTTTATATATCAATGAAACAACTATGCAATTTCTGTATTGTATTTGGCATTTGTCGAGATTCAGCAAATAAATTGCGAATTAAAACGTGTATTATTAACTTTCAACGCGATCATGAGTGTAAAGAAAACGAATTATTTCGAACCTGCCATTTGTAAACGTTGTAGCGACTATGGTATATAAACAATATAATAACAGTAATAAATCTGTGAAACTCGCACTTATGCGTGCTTTCTCATTTTGCATATTTTATAAACTTTTCAAACAGAAATTACAGAGCCACATAAGTGCACATACTATGTTTAATAATTCATTCGTATGTTGGGTATTGTTTGCTGTTATAAACACATAATAGGTCATATCGCGGAGATTTAGTTAACCTTACCATGTGTTCATGGGCGAACTCACGTATTCAAGTGCTCTTACGACTATGTGCTCATACCTCCTTTTGGAAATCATCATGAAATTATTCTATACTTAACGAACGAACATGTCTAAGCTTATTGAATTAGAGAAAACAATAATCAAAAGATATATTTCATGCACATGGGCATGTGAAATCACGTCCGTACACATAGCATCATTAACTTAGGAAAGGAAACAACGAAATATAAAGTTTGGTATGATATACATGTGAAATTAAAGAGCATGGTGTAATTAAAGAGCATGTCAAGTTTTGAATTTATATGCTGAAACGTAATGTTATTACCCACAAACGTTTTACTGTAACAGAACGTTTTCAAAGATAAGTGGTACAGAAAATACACGTCGATTATCTTTTTAAAGATATTTCTTGTTATATTTGATCGAGAATGTTACCCGCCTTACCGGGTTTCGTGGAATGGATCATGCACCCCACGGGTACTACTTCCCCGAACCCCCAATTTTTTTCGTACCCTACATTTTTCGCACCAAATTTTTTCCGTACCCAATTTTTTTTCGTTCCTGAATTTTTGCTCGTACCAAATATTTTTTCGTACCCAATTTTTTTTCTTACCCAATTTTGTTTCGTATCCAAATCTTTTCTCGTAGGCATTTTTTGGCATAATTTTTGTATCCAAAATTTTCGTACCCAATATTTTCCTACCGAAAATTTTCGTACTCACACAATTGTGGTGATGTAGATAAACTTAAATAGATGCTTTTATATCAATCCTTTTCATAAGCATCGTCACACCAGTACTGTCAGAACTTTGATTTTGTTTAGTGGAAACAGAGAAGAAATTGATTTTATTAATCTGATGAAAACGAAAAATGATATGACATTGAAGAAATTTGCATTCGTTATATATTACTAAATGCGAAAAGTATAAATATAAAACTATTCACAACCGATGCATGTATAACGCAACATGTCTGTATATTGTATTTTGGGCAGGTGGCCTTTAATTAAGAAATAAATTGTCTTGTCTTGTATTGTCTCGTCCAACCTCTGCAATCTGCTGTGTTTAGAGTTTTACAATAGCGAGAGTGAGAGTGGCAGTGAAGGGAGGCAGAGAGCGAGAATGAGATAGATAGCTACAGAGCAATGGAGAGTCAGTAAGAGCTAGGCATAGAGCGAACGTGAGAGAGATATAGACAGAGAAATGGAGAGTCAGTAAGAGCGAGGCAGAGAGCGAAGGTGAGAGAGATAGAAACAGAGAAATGGAGAGTCAGCTAGAGTGAGGCAGAGAGCGAAAGTGAGAGAGATAGAGACAGAGAAATGGAGAGTCAGTTAGAGTGAGGCAGAGAGCGGGAGTGAGAGGGATAGAGACAAGGAAAGAGAGCGAGAGTGAAAGAGATAGAGACAGGGAAATGGAGAGTCAGTTAGAGTGAGGCAGAGAGCGAAAGTGAGAGACATAGAGACAGAGAAATGGAGAGTCAGTTAGAGTGAGGCAGAGAGCGAGAGTGAGAGAGATAGAGACAGATATTGGAGAGTCAGTAAGAGCGAGGCAGAGAGTGAGAGTGAGAGAGATAGAGACAGATAAATGGAGAGTCAGTTAGAGTGAGGCAGAGAGCGGGAGTGAGGGAGATAAAGACAGGGAAATGGAGAATCAGTAAGAGCAAGGCAGAGAGCGAGAATGAAAGAGATAGTGACAGAGAAATGGAAAGACCAAGCAGGTGAAGAAAAGGGAGAAGAGGAAGAAGGAGAGAAATTTTCCGACAAAACGGTGTGCAGTTTTGTTCCGACGCGACGGTTTGTTTTGATCGGAGCCTTATAATTGCTTATTTTTGAAGGGTCCAATAATGTCATCGGACCAATAAACACTAAAACATATCATATATAAATCTTTAATTTTCGACTTTACAAGTGTCAAAAATAGTTATGCAGAGTTGTAGTAATTTTATAATAAATCATGCGTTACAGATTAATACGAAAACCGATATTTTTGTTTTATGGTTTCTTGTGATTTTTATTGAAAGCTATTTATTGAAAGACTTTAAAAATGCAGTAACTATATATATCAACATATGAACAATTTTAAAAACTAAATCGCTCTGGATTTTTACTCTCTATAAATATATATATTTATTTGAATGATTTTATTACATAATTATATATTAACGATATTATAATAACATTAATTTAATAAATGAACATATCTTAAGGGCTAACAACTAATTAAGGCCCTTATTTTAAATATCAAGTCTGCAGCTACGAACGATATTACAGTTTTTAACATACAAGTATCCGCACTAACTTTCTTTCAAATCAGTAGCATTACAATGTGCATACTATACTTATTAAGACAGTTCTTACCAGTCATCCGAAATTTCGAAAATCACATCAACTATATGCAATTTAACTTAATTTTTATGAAACTTCCACAATGCACAATAGCTTTAATGTTTCGAGCAATTTATTGTTAGCACCGATATTTGTTAAGTACAGTTTCACTTGAAGTGTAAAGTGTGTGTAATGTCGAACAGGTTTGCAACTGACTCTGGCTACCGACCACCGCGACAATCAGACCTGAAGATCACCCAACGTCGAGGAAATTAATCTGTGACAGAACGATCACATCTCAAACTCTGTGTGCAACGTGTACCGAATGATCTCGGTATTATTTTACTTTCAAAGTGTCCATGTCCCGTCAAAGACATGTAGCACTGTTGACCAATTGATTGCATATATGGTGGCGATCCTGTTCAACGTAGAATCCTTGGCGACTTCTAACTATGGACATAATCCAAACGTAAGGCGTTTGTTGTGCCCATATTAAAAAGCCTTATAATCGCCTATTAATTTTAGGTGTATACATTTCAGATGGATTATATTCTGTCAGAGGAAATACAATATACTGCAACATAGAATGTGCTTTTTTTCGTTGACTGTTCAATTCCTTTCTGATAAGAAACATTGGTTGTTTTTATTTTGTTATACGGGATGAAATACAAAGCTTGCAGATTTACAAACATCCACACATAGCTCTATAAGATTAACAGTCGACTGCCCATCGAGAAAAACAAAACGAACAATCATTTCCAGAGAATTTGAAACAAAAGTATAACAATGGAAACATCATGCAATATCTTAGTTTGTAATTTATTCAAGCATAAAATTGATGGTGAAAATGTCATTCAATGCATATTAAACAAAGAAAACAACACGACAGACAACCGAATTGTATTAAACAATTGAATTTGTGTGCCATAACATGATTTGTAAAAGGTAGCGTTTAGCCCAGAATAACGTACGTAGGTTAATATTTACATTTAAGTCAATTTAAATAATTCAATACAATACATACAGGTCAAAACTGTAATAAGACCAATGGAAGGCTTATGAATTTAACTATTTCAACGCGGAGGCTTTCCCTATTTACACGAAGTCGATGTCAGATGAATATTAATTAAAATGATGCACTTCGTTCTTACACAATTTACGAATGATGTATTGAGTAATTACATAATTATGTGGTTAGGTGTAATCCGAGCGACATAAATTGACAGGCCTTTATCAATAAACAATAAACAAAACATAAACTGTGCACGTTTGCTTCAAAACCAAAACAAATTGCACGATATAATCTGTAAAAACGTATTTCACGTATTTCACGTGATTTGTGAAAACTACAATTCACTATCAATCAAGTTTATAAACACATCAGAGGTAGCAGATCTGAGCATTACATTCGTATGGATTTACATCCGCAATCAGGTACATGATGTTGTTGATACATATTATTTATTAAACTGTAGAAATCCTTTTTAATATAGTTACTTGAACCGCTTGTACTAATAACTTATTAACTTTTGAAATTTAAACAGCTAGTTGGTTATTGAATACAAACTTATCATTACTTTTTGTGTTTTCTGATTGAAGTTGTTATGCTCCCCTTCGAAGAAGAGGGGGTTTATTGTTTTAAGCCTGTCTGTCTGTCATTGTATGTGTGTGTCTGCTCCAAAACTTTAACATTGGTCATAACTTTTGCAATATTGAAGATATCATTTTGATATTCGGCATGCATGTGTATCTCATAGAGCTGCACATTTTGAGTGGTGAAAGGTCAACGTCAAAGTCATCCTTCAAGGTAAAAGGTCAAATATATGAGGGGGAATAGTGTTTCACAAACACATCACTTTTTTCAATGTTATTTTGCATTTTTTGGTTGCCTGCCTGTTTGTGTTGTTACGCGTGTTTTGTTCAAATGTGTGATTTGAATGTTCGGTTCAAGCATTTAGTGCTAATTCATAGTACTTCAACTGGAATTATAACCAGATAGCAAGACATTGTGAACACAAAGCCTAAACATGCCGCATATTGTTTGTAGTCAGTATATTTTATTGTTACTATGCGTGTGTAAGTAGATTTGGAAATGTCTGTTTACGAAACCTAAATGAGATATTTTTCTGTATGGTTTCGTGGTTGTTTACATTGAACTAGACGAGACTGGTTTAATAAATTCCATATGAGCTAGTCAAAATACAACTTACAAGACCAAATTTTCGTAATACGGAACATGGGTATTTTTCAAAATGATCAAACAACCGATCATTACCGAATTCCAAGTCTCAAACTTCACGAGTAATTTAAAAAGCGGGATACGTCTACTGAATTACAGTTCGAGTTATGGAACTTGATCAGTGGCCTCACACACTGGACCCAAATACATTTGAGAAGTTCCAAGTAATACTTTTAGTAAAAACGGTGTACTAAGGTTGTTGACCTTTATTTTAACCAGTGCGTAAGGCAAATGCCGCCAAAAAGCCGACAATTTGGTGAGGGAAATAGCTCAAACTATTCGGTCAATAGTCGATCTAAAACGCATAGAATACACAATCAATTTCGCTTTTATTTCTTAAAAATCGGGTTAAAGCATTATTGCAACTACTATATCAATATCTACTACAAATATGTAAATGTTACCCATGTCTTCATGGTCTCCAAGAATAATCACGCGCAAATAACCATTAGCCTTTTTGCAGGACTATTCTTCCGTCTTGACTTATAACAATCCGGGTGAGGCTTGCGTGCAAGATGAAAATTAGGTTAAGGTTTGCTTGCAACAAGTACACATCCATGTAACTTCGACATATATTGTGCAAGCCTTTCAATGTTGTATGTTATTATTGTATCCTTAGCTGTTTGTTTGAATGATGAACAGCTTGGGAAAAGTAAAGCTTATATGGAACTGGTTCATATTAGTGCATTGTTTTCTTTTGTACAACCATAGTATTTTAGACTGTTTTTTTTTAATACACACGTAGTCGTTCAATGTATATATACCTATGTTAACACTTCTCTAATTAACAAGATATTGACAAAGGCGTTGGCTGCGGCATTAATATTAAATGCATATTTAAACCTGCTTCTTTATTTAAAATGTAAAATATCCGTTTGTTCAGATAAGGTATACTATCAGTTTAATTCGCATGCGATGTTCCGTTAGAATATTACTATAATTGTTGTTGTGTTGTTGTTGTTGTTGTTGTTGTTGTTGTTGTTTTCAAAGGGAAAATGAAAAAAAAGGTTTGAAGACCATATTCGATTAAGTATGTTATTTAATCCGAACAATGTAATGCAGAACATAGCGATTGAGTGAGGCAAGTCATGAAGCAGCTACGCGATCTCTTTATAATTCCACATTTTATCAGAAAAAATAACTGTAGATTTGTTTTAATGGAAACAACAACTTCCTTAAAGTAATGAATTTATTCCCTGTATATTTAATACATTTCGTTATGGAATTGTTTATGAGTTATACGAGAAACCAATCCTTACCTCCATTCAAAGTTATTCATGGATTTATTTTAAAAAACTAGCAATGCAGTGGCATTCAGTATTAAGTACATCATGCTATAAAGCATTTCAGGATCTAGCTTTAATATGGTGTAAATAAATGTCTACAACCGAAACAGGCCAAAGACAGTAACTGATTGTTATCAAGCCTGATGGAATCTTTCCTGCATAATGTATAAACACAAAACCTAACCGGTTATAAATTGTTTAAAGCAGAATTGAAAACCATCTTGTCAAAATTCTGACGTCTTTGCAAATTCGATCGTTTGCAAAGAACATTTATAGGCATTATTACTGCTTCAAAGATGATGACTAAATAAGCCATTTCGTTATTAAAGGCAAATAAGGGCCTTGGATGCAACTTACTTAAATTAGTAAAACAATTCTTCCGGACCGTATGTTAATGGAAAATAATAGGGATGACGTCAATTGACGAGAGGAAAAGATGCATAGCCGTCCGTTCAAGCTAAAGGAAAATACAACTTCAAAACAAAACGGCCACGATTATTTGAAACGGATCTGAACTATTCTGACCTGGTAACTATCCCAATGTCGGTTTACAAATTATTACAGCTGGTGGTCACAAAAACTCACACAGAATAGGTATTGCTAAGATGATCGAACTCATTAGGGCTAAGACACGAAGGCATTGTTAAAGGAAGTGATAAGAACGATCTCTAAAGAAGGCTAAAATAGATATATGATGTACTTAGAACAAATGCAATAAATGTTTAAAATAAATTGACTTGATATTATTAAATAGACGACGCATGTACCAACAGGAAAACAGTATAATTGCACTACTTCAACATGCCATTTACTGTTTAAGAGATATCAAAGTACTGACAGTTCTGGTGTGGCGATGCTTTAGAAGATGATGGATATAAAAGCATCAATTTAAGTTTATCTACATCACCAATATTGTGTATGTGGGAACGAAAATTTTGGCTACGAAAAAAAATGGGTACGAAAGTTTTGGGTACGAAAATATGATGCCAAAAAACCTAATGGGTACAATTACAACTTTGGGTATGAAAAAAAATTTGGTACGAAAAAACAAAATGGGTATGAAGACAAATTTGGGTACGTAACAAAATTTGGTTACGAACAAAATTTGGGTACGAAAACAAATTAAGTACGACAAATTTTGGGTACGAAAATTAATTTGGGGTACGGGGAAGTAGTACCGGTGGGAACTTGACCCATTCAGCGAAACTGGGAGGCGGGTTACATTCTCGATCAAATGTAAAAATAACTACATTTGGGGTTTTCCAAGCGTCACAGCGTTTGAAGGGCAACGTGGCAGTTTCGTGTCTGGTTTCTGTCCCGAATCTCTCGATACATTTGGAAGAGGACGGGAACCAAGCTGCCTTTACCTTTATCAATCATAATCAGCGAGGTATGCCGATTGATAAAATTAAGCTAACTTTATCGGACTGGCTCGGCCTTTTACAAAGGTCGCCATTGTGAAGAATGTTTTCATGGTATGATAACTTAGACGAGCTGCTTCGCTGAAGCATCGTCAAAAATGACTTTAATATTGTACCAGTCATACATATTCCATTTCATTGAAAATTGTTTTAATATATTTGGAAAAGTAAAAACAATCTTTAAAAGGTATACGGCGTTCACAAACGAATAGCTTAAATCTCTACAAATGTACCTGTGTGAAAACCAGTTGGTTAACGTTTTAAAGATCGGTGTATGCCATTTAATAAGCACTACATTCTAAAGTGCTCACACGTAAAACAGTTTGCGATATGAATAATCTTTGTACCTCTTCATAAAACGAACGTTTCAGGGAAAATGACACGGACCAAAACTAGATTCATGTTCGGGCTGATTTTCGCTTACGTCGCTATCTCCTACATGACCGGTCACCTTACTCCCCGACCAACCCTTATGAGATCCCTGAAGAACGGGAACCAGGAGACGCAGTTGAGTTCCGAGTGGCGCAGCTTCTTGACACACTTGGAGACGATCAGGGCGTTACTGCGGTTCGACGAGTTCACGGACGCGCATTTAAAGAATGGTACGTTTCGGTGGATACTGACGTGTTTAGTTGTTGTTGTTTTGTTAACCAGGTTTTCCGAAGGAAAAAATGGTTATTAGATTGGCAAATGCGGGCGGGCTGGCTGGCTGGCTGGCTGGCGGGCTGGCTGGCTGGCTGGCGGGCTGGCGGAACAAGCTTGTCCGGGCCATAACTATGTCGTTCATTGTCAGATTTTAAAATCATTTGGCACATTTGTTCACCATCATTGGACGGTGTGTCGCGCGAAATAATTACGTCGATATCTCCAAGGTCAAGGTCACACTTTGAGTTCAAAGGTCAAAAATGGCCATAAATGAGCTTGTCCTGGCCATAACTATGTCATTCATTGTGAGATTTTAAAATCATTTGGCACATTTGTTCACCATCATGGTACGGTGTGTCGCACGAAAGAATCACGTCAATATCTCCAATGTCAAGGTCGCCACGACTAAAAATAGATTATTTTTTTTAAACAAACTTACAAAGGGGGTTAATTTTGTTTGTTCGTTTCAAAAGTTCAGTTTGAGTTTTCTCCCTTTATCAGATTTTTTTTCACAATGAAAACCTGGTTTTGTGACAATTTTGTCCCTTGTTATGATTTAGGGGAAGATGGTCAGCCTATCGTTAATTTGTGTCTTGGGGTTGCAGTTCCGCTGCTAGGTTTTGTAACAACGTGATTTTTGATAACTACTGCACATATAAATATGAAATTAAGTAATGCAAATGTTGATGGCATATATGGACTGGTCAATGTTTTCATCGACGGTGAATATGAAAGCTCCTCACGATTCCTTTTTCCGATAGAAATAGTTCTTCTGTAAACGCAGTCACAACGTTCGTAGTATCCCTTTTCAAACGCTATACTCCCCAAAAATAGAAAGTCGATGGAATAACATATTAATGTTAATGTGAAATCTGTTTGTAGATTGCACGTTTTGTACTGCGAAAATGTTCAGGCCTACCGGCGGGAATTGATATATTCAAGTTGATTGGTCGCTTACAAAGGTCAGACTAAGGTGAAAAGATGGGGTAGACAGCTACGCCGAAATAGGAATTGCTTCTATGCGCTAACACTGTTCAAACCTAGCAACCAGCGTATTAACTATAGTATGATTTTATCGTAGTTCAGTTCTGGCATAAGAGGAGTTTTTAGATAAAAACGACCTGTGGGGCGTCCGTTTCATACTGACACATTCATGGGTTAACATTATAAAATATAAGCAATATATCGACATGTATTATATACCTGTTTAATGCTTTTAACAAAATACAGGTTGTTTCAATCGTTCAAATAAAAAATCCCGTATTACGCTACTCGCTGTTTCCAATTCCGTATTACCATACTAGCCGGACTACTTCGACCCATTTAATGACGTCACATTACGCGCACCGAAAATAGAAATATTTTATATAACGAAATATATTAGGTAGTACATCGTGCGATGTCATTTCTGCGACGAAACACAATATTTTTATCTAAACTCTATGGAATTTAAGGACCTGTCGGACGTGGTGTTTTTTAACAGTAAACTATTTGTTAAAAATATCGAACGAATTCAAAACGTATTTTGGAGTGTGTGTTTATCATGCATAAATGTATAAGAATACAATAAAATAGTGTGGTTTAAACTAAGTTTCGATAAAGACATGGAAGATAGAAGTGGAATTGCATATTGTTTCAACGTTTTTGTTATAAACATCGGATTAAAGTTGTTAACTTAATTGTTATAAACATTGGATTAACGATTGCATTAAGGTAAGCGTGTCGGAAACCTGTGTTTTCCCGGTTCGAATGTTTACACGTTAATTTACATAAACTGTATTCATACGCGTCTTAAATAAATTATGGCGTACCGTTTTAGTCATTGTTTTGTCAGTTTTGTTAAAGTAAAATTACAATTGTTAACTGTTTTCGTTAGTTGTTGTATATAATAAAAGGAGTATTACGCTAGTCAATTGTTCCAAGAGTTTGTATCACTCTCGTGGCTTGTGCTATTTCGTATCACACTCGAGGCTCCGCCTTTATGTGATACGTCATCACACAAGCCACTCGAGGGATACAAACTCTTGGAACAATTGACTAGCGTAATATTCCGTATGTATTGCAATATATGCATGCAATAATCTTGTTTAATTGTATGTATGATAGATTTGTATAAACTTTTGATAATGTATAATTTATTATCATGAATGCACGTCTTACATTAGTTTGTGTAAGCTATTGTTGATATTGCTTCATTAAAGGTGTCGTCATTTTGGAATAATATTCGAACAATCTCCCTGTTTAAATCACTCTAGTGCCGCACGTTTTTTATGTCCCCCACTTTAGTATTAGGGGACATATTGTTTTTGCCCTGTCTGTTGGTTGGTTGGTCTGTTTGCGCCAACTTTAACATTTTACAATAACTTTTGCTATATTGAATATAGCAACTTGATATTTGGCATGCATGTGTATCTCATGGAGCTGCACATTTTGAGTGGTGAAAGGTCAAGGTCATCCTTCAAGGTCAGAGATCAAATATATGTGGCCAAAATCGCTCATTGTATAAATACTTTTGCAATATTTAAGATAGCAACTTGATATTTAGCATGCATGTGTATCGCATGGAGCTGCACATTTTGAGTGGTGAAAGGTCAAGGTCAAGGTCATCCTCCAAGGTCAGAGGTCAAATATATGTGGCCCAAATCGCTTATTTTATGAATACTTTTGAAATATTGAAGATAGCAACTTGATATTTGGCATGCGTGTGTATATCATGGAGCTGCACAATTTGAGTGGTGAAAGGTCAAGGTCAAGGTCATTCTTCAAGGTCAGAGGTCAAATATATGTGGCCCAATCGCTTATTTTATGAATACTTTTGCAATATTGAAGATAGCAACTTGATATTTGGCATGCATGTGTATCTCATGGAGCTGCAAATTTTGAGTGGTGAAAGGTCAAGGTCAAAGTCATCCTTCAAGGTCAAATATATGGGTCAAAATTGCTCATGTAATGTCACTTCTGCAATATTGAAGCTAGCAATTTTATATTTGAAATGCATGCGTATCTCATGGAGCTGCACATTTTGAGTGGTGAAGGGTCAAGGTCAATGTCATCCTTCAAGGTCGAACGTCATATAGGGGGACATTGTATTTCACAAACGCATCTTGTTGTCAATTCAGCTGAGGTGTCATAGAAAAATAAAGTGCGTTCGCTTTTTGGTCTATTTGTTGCAGTGCCATCAACATGCGGTAAAGCATAGTTGTAGCTCAGCGCCAAAGTACTTTTTGATCGACAAAAGCGTTGTTTTAGAACACCTGATGTGTAAACGGTACACACTTTGAAATGTTTGGTACAACTTCACTTCGACATGTCTGAGGATATTCATTTACACAATCATCATGCATTCCATTTTCGAAACCATCATTTAAACCACCACAACCACAATCATCAATGTAATCATCATCACCATTAGCAATATTATTTTTATCCTCATACTTAATATCATAATGATGATTATGATGATGATGATGATGATGATGATGATGATGATGATGATGATGATGATGATGATGATGATGATGATGATGATTATGAGTATGATGATGATGATGATGATGATGATGATGATGATGATGATGATGATGATGATGATAACGATGACGATGACGATAAAGATGACGATGACGATGATGATGATGATGATGATGATGATGATGATGATGATGATGATGATGATGATGATGATGATGATGATGATGATGATGAACACACACTTTGCTGGTATTACAGAGGACGATGAAGCGCGACGACTGGAAAGTGAGGTACGCGTGCTGTGTTGGATCATGACCAGCCCCAAAAATCTTGACTCCAGAGCAACGGCCGTGCGCCGAACGTGGGCGAGGCGTTGTAACAAGCTTCTCTTCATCAGCTCGGTGACCAACGAGACGTTTCCTACTATCGGCATTGAATTGCCGGAAGGGCGCGATCATCTCACGGGAAAAACTATTAAAGCTTTTAAATACATATACGAGCATCATATCGACGACGCCGATTGGTTTATGAAGGCTGACGACGATACGTACGTTATTCTTGAAAATCTGAGATATTTCTTGTCCGGTCAAAATTCCAACGAGCCAATTTTCTTTGGCCACCATTTTAAAACGATTGTTAAACAGGGTTATTTCAGCGGCGGAGCAGGTTATGTGCTGAGCAAAGAAGCACTACGCCGGTTCGGCGCGAAAGGGAATGACGAAACCATCTGCAGGCAAGATGGCGGCGCGGAGGATGCGGAATTCGGGAAGTGTATGGAAACTCTGGGCGTAAAAGTTGGTAATTCTACCGATAAACTAGGGCGCAATAGATTCCACTGCTTTGATCCCGACACCCATCTCATGGGCGGTTATCCGGACTGGTACTACCAGTACGACGCAAATGGGGCAAAAAAGGTAACGTACCATGAAAAAAGCTCATCAAAGATCTTTCGACCTGTCTAAGTTACCACATAATCGTGTAGATTTACGTTTTCTAGAAATATGCCCTTTAATTAAAGGCCCTGTAAAAGATAACTCGATAATGAATACAATTACATGACCAGTTGATAGCCACACATGACGATATTTAGGAAGTGTTTATGATTGTTTTCAATGATTAAGGTTATGCATCATTCCGTGCGATGTTCATTTAGGAAATATGCAGACAGTAAAAGGGATGTGATGGTTGTTTCAAATAACATTTCCTTAAAGTGATATTATGGACTTTTTTAACTGTTGAATTGAGCTGAAAAGAATTAACATGTCAAAAGAGTTAATTAAAATGTGGTAACTGACCAATTATCTGCAACTCATTTTGCTACCAGTTGTTTATAAAAATATATTTTAGATTTGATATTCTTACGTAACTCACCCAGTCCTCTAAGCCGAAATGATCCGTAAAACAAAATTGTGTCTTTGTGTCGTATGAACGAATCTGCACTAAAACTAAATTTAGGTTCACATCGTACATGCATGTTCAGTTGTCAAACGAAAGAACGGTTTAAATGCATTATTTTTATCTTTCCGGGATATGGTTTTAGTATGTTGATGCTGCATTAACACTTATAAGTGTATATGAAGTGAAAACACCAAAAATTAACAACGGTTGCGATAGACACCTATAAACTGTTAAATGTCCATAATATCACTTTAAAACAAGTACATTATTGGCGGGACTTATGGTTTGCGCTCCGTCAATCAGTCTGTCTGTCAGTCTGTCCGTCACACTTTTCTGGATCCTGCGATAACTTTAAAAGTTCTTAATATTTTTTCATGAAACTTCAAACATGGATAGATGGCAATATGGACATTATGCACGTCGTTTCATGTTGTTTCTACGTCAAAAATTCTTGTTGCTATGGCAACAAATAGACTAGAAATACTGCTGAAACTGGTGGTTTTCTGGATCCTGCGATAACTTTAAAAGTTCTTCATATTTTTCATGAAACTTGAAACATGGATAGATGGCAATATGGACATTATGCACGTCATTTCATTTTGTTCCTACGTAAAAAATTCTGGTTGCTATGGCAACAAATAAAAAAAATCTGACAATGGTGGAATTTCTGACAATGGTGGAGCCGGTAGGGGACCATATTGCTTGGCAATCTTTTGTTATATTAATTTTTGTGTAAGGCTATTATCACTCACGTTCGTTGAAGAGAATGCGAGTGTATTAACGAGAAGGTGGACAATCGGAACAGGAATATACATCATTAAAAATGTTTCACCGCTTGTGTGACTCAAAGCATCTCAACATATGTTGACCGGCTGATAGCCTGCGTTTTTTGTTTTGTATTTTAACCGAAAAAGTACACTTAGTGTATTTTTTTTATAATATATAATGAATAGATGTATAGTTTAAGGATTTAACAGAAATCTTTTAAATTGTGCACTGTTTTTAAAATAGTTTGTTATGATGATTCTTGGTAAAATAACCCTAAAAACGCCCATCCTCAGATAGGTATTATTCGGTAAGTAGCAGTGTATCGCGGTCCTCTACAAAACATTTTTAATCATGCCCTCTCCTTGGGGTAAAAACTTTGGGACAACGCCTAAGGATCAACTTATTGATGTACACTATTTACTTAACAGCAAAGTAATTTCTTGAACTTACATAGTACGAAATTGTTTATTTTAAAATGTTGTCATTGATTATTACATGCAAAATTATATTGTGACCATCACCATCAAATGAGCGTATCTATACCGCATATCGTCTTGGAAGTTGCATAGTTTTGTTTATAAAAATGAGGTATTCAGCTCTGGCTATATATTGTTTAGGAGAGATCGTTGTAAGGATTGCATATTTTTATTGCACATTTGGTTGTTTGTGTATCTGTGTTGGTATAAAGCGATAGAATGAGAGCATTGACATGTCTTAATGTGAAAAATAATTTTGTGAGATCGTACATGAAACGATATTTTTCATTTACAATGTTCAATGTAGAGGATAGTGTTCTCTTCATCCGAGACACCTTATAGTGTAAATCATTCAAAAGACGATGGACACATGAAATTCCTTTCTGCTTGACTTCGACAAAGTTCGCACAACAAAAATCATATGATGAACTACAAAGTTATGGTCCTTTAAATTATATTTGTTATTTTAAAACATTCAAATCAATATATGTAACTTGGTTAATTTGCCACTCGAAGCTGTGAAATTCAGATCATATTCAATTGCCATTTTGTCAGAAATTGTATAGTAATTGAATCAGTGTTCTGAAGCATATATATTATTATCTTGTTATTTATTTTAATTATGTTTTTAGGGTCGAGATAGCATCAGCGACTATACTATTTCCTTCCATTACGTGACGCCGGAAAAAATGAACGCCCTGGAGTTCTACATCTACCATTTGAGACCGTACGGTCTAAAGTCGGGTAAACAGGAGTTGAACCAGGACTGGGGCAGCTAGAGTTAAATGGAAAATTTGTATTTAAACAATATTAACTATTTTATGTAGCGTAAGATAAGTTTTTACAAAAATTATATTTTGCAAACAATTGTTAATAAAGAACTATTCATTTCATATATAAAAAAAATATCCTATGCTATGTTAAGATGGAAAGAAATCGAGTTGAAAGGCATTGGGAATATGTGCATGTGGATAAACACACACTATGCCGGTATTGCATATCAAACACACAGAGCGATCGCAAGATAAACAGAAATTGGAATAATTTCACTATGGTTTGTGAATAATAAGATCACACATGTTAAGAACAAGATCACATATTCATTCGTGTAAAACATAAACATAGCGAAAAAAATATGAACCATCTGGTCATGCCACACTTTAAAATAAACGGTCCATAGTCAATGACTCGAAATCCAAAATGCATCGCGCCAACCATATTGACGACTTACAGTCAAACATATCCGATAGTTCGCAACGTTTAACTTCCATGTATCTGAACACGGTATCGACCATTTTATATAAGTGAACATGAATATACGTTGTTATTGTTACTAGCGACAAGGTCAAGAAACAAAAATATTATATGCTATCACAGCTTGTCCTCAACATAAATATTGATGCTATTACTTCTTTAGTTTGCCTAAAGTTTTCTTTTTATGAAAAAGAAGTTCAATTGCTGTAATCTTATAATTATGAACAAATCTAATGACGCTGCCATATCTCTTTGGCTTTTGAACAATGAACCTTTGCATCGCATCGGCGAAATATTTGAATAAAAACAATTTAAACATGTTCTAGTCACGGCATTCGTTTTTTGTTTGCTAAACTGTGGCAGAACAGTGTTGTTATAAATACCATGTGCTATGACCTCCTGTCCTTAATGTATCATGAACTAACGATTTTTTAAACATTCGTTATTGATGAAAAACGATTGCGTGAATACTTTTTAGGGTTTAAGAAAGCATTTTATATTTGCTTTAATGAATAACTCTGACAATTATATTTTTAAGATTTTTTTCGAAACAAGGGGTTGCGAACTTTAAAATAATGTTATTGGTTTTCTATACAAAAACTGGAACTTTGAGAATACTGAATAAAATGCATACATTCTACAAAAGATGTATAATTCTGAGGTTTATTCTTAAAAATCTATCTTATTTAATATATATTAATACCACGTTTGAAAAGAAAATTGATAGATAATGATGTTTAAGTTAAAATGAAATATTTCAATAAGTTCATAGCCTATTTTCAAGCATAGTCAGCCACTGAAGTGCTCATTGACTTTTTAAACTGAATGAAAACATTTTCAAAAAAAGTTAGACATCTAATATATTAACAACAGAATAAAGGCAAAGTAATTGACATATCAGTTACTTCCTTAGTAAAATGACAATTCTAGGAAGGCACTCTAGCAATCCTGTGATTAATTAATATTTTTCTATCAATCTGTTATGTCATTATATTTCTATGAAAACATATAAATTTTGTATTTTATTTTATAAATTTGTATTGCAATATGCTTATAAAGAGCAACATACTAATTAAAAGTGAATATTTTGACAATTATTGGCATTGTATTTTACATGTGAATAACATTTAGCTAAACTTTTACCTAAGGCTATTTTTTCTAACTATATATACAATTAACATATTGTTTACTAAAAATTATGTCATATTTATCTTTAAATAAAAAGTAATAACTGAAGATGTATTAGATATGTGTCATGATTTCCAACATTAGTTGGTGTTCAAAGCTATATGAATTTATGAAACTATCAAAAAAGTATAAACTAAAATACGTTTTTTTTTCATATTTAATGCGCTAAATAAAGAGTACCTGACGAACCTCAAGGTGAAATAACTTTAGTCATTTTCTTATTGATATACAACAAGAAAGTGGTAAAACCTTTGCGAAAACATAAGACATTTGACAAAAACTTGTCTGGTGATATTTGCCGCGTGGTTACGGAAAAAAACGATCGTCGGTTTCCGAAAAACGGAATGTCGCGGTTTTCCGAAAAACAAAATGACTTTACCCAAAGATTTTAAAGTAACTTACTTTAACTAGTTGATAATGTATGATTTTGCTTCGTGTTTGATAGAGTGACAACTTCAAGACCGTTACACTTGAAATATGATAGCTATTCTGTCCTTTGGCCTATGGCTGTCAATATATATGAACGATTGGTAATTTCCGTAACCACTCGGACAATTTTAGCAGACACAAAATGTAATCAAACTCTTATGTTATCCACTTATATTCTACCACTTTCTTGGCGTTTAGCAATAAATAAATTATGTTCAAGTAATAGAACATTGTGTCAGTAAGGATCACTGTCCATAACCACTTAAACAAAGATTTGAAATTGTCGGTTTACAATTTTTTGTTGTTGCAATTAGCTTGCATGCATCATGAAATTAAATGTTCTGCTAGTTTAGTGCTTCGACTTTCTTAATTATGTTATTTCGGACTGTTTAATCCAATCTGAAAAAAACACACTTATGCATCTATAACACCCTTGTAAAGCGAGGTAAAAAGGAGCGACTTCTTGTGCCGATTTGACCATGGGCCGAAATCGGACCAAGGAAGAACCCCCACTCCATATTACATACGACTGAACACCAATACCTGAGTCGGCAAAATACAAAAATGTCTTCATGTCATAGGTTTAACATCTCGTGTATAATTTAATTTTCTTCACGTTCCTCCATAACGACCTTGCTCAGAACCTGTACACACATTTCACATTCCCGATCAGGCGATATGCCGATATCGTTTTAAGAGCCTTTACGTATGGCTTGGCAACACCGCCCTGCCAATCAGCTATACTACTAAATGCTTTCCATATCGGATTATACAGGTCTTAAAAAAATAAGTACACGTGAAAATGCGTTTGTGTTTTCATTTAACTTGCAAACCGTCTTTGCAAACTTAATCGAGCACGACGTATACACCAAATTCAATCAATAGTCATGTATTAAGTTGCAGTAGCTGTAACAAAGCGGTTGTCCGTTTTCCATTTATGGTTATGTATTATTGTTTAAACCAAAATTCCATTGATACTTGAAATGTTGTATCTTCGGACTCTTTCTGCGATTTGATAGTTTAAACCTCCAGAAACAAACCATTGAAACGTCATGTTGACAAGTTAAGATCACTGCAATATGAACGCAATAAATTATTTCACAGTGGCTGAGTTCAGTGTTCATTTGATACCAGCATGGTGCCCCGAAACAAAATGGTTATACATTATGCCACAAATTAAACAAATATTCATATTAAGTGATATTAACAGATAAATATATGAATGTTGCTTTAATCCTTTAACCATACACGGGTATCAATTACTGATATTTACTAGAGTGTATTCCCTTTAGGCTTACAAACAGTCGCTTAATTGATGGGCTATGCGAAAATAAGATTAAACACTGTCTGTTTTCACAAATCGATTATTAGAATTTGTGACTTAAAGGGACTGTCAACCACGACGGCGTTGAAAAGAAAATTTGTAAAATACCGTATTTTTTAAAAATTATTAGTTTATATTGATCAAAATAATACAACAGGTATATTTCATTACTTGAAAAAAGTTGTAAAGTTTTCATATTTTCAGTATATTTGGTAATAAACTTTACTGGGTATGTCTACCAGGTAACTACCAGTTTACTATAAATAACGCCCGTAGATTAATCATCATCGTTATGTGGTAAACTCAGGAATGCAAATTGTGCATGCGTAGTGAATTGTATATATCTTATATAGTAAATGATCAATCTACTAGCGTTATTTATAGTGTGTGTATATCGTTATGTCACCTATTTTCGCGATGTACTTTCGATTTCACATCGCGAAGTTTTATTACCAAATATACTGAAAATATGAACTTTTTTTCAAGTAATGTAATATACCAGTCGTGATATTTCAATCAATAAAAACAAATAATTGTAAAAAAGTACGGTATTTTACAACTTTTCTTTTTTCGTCATTTGTGGTTGACACAGTCCCTTTAAGAGTCAAGTTATAATACAAATTGTAACAATAATTCAAATCAATATTAATGTATTAAACATTTTAATAAATAAAAGGAAATAGCATCGGGAATATTCTCCAACACGCAATTACATCTACTACATTATTGGTCTGGCTTTACGGGATTTTAAAATGCATAAAAAACACAGATATTAATACAGAGTTCAATTTGATAACTGTTACGTAGTTAAAAAGTATAGTATTAATTACTGTTTGGTTTACATGAAGCTCAATATCGTGTTTACCTAAAATGATATACAAATAGACATCATATATTAAAGTCAAATTAGGGGAGGAGAATGCACAAAGTTATTGTTCATTGCAAATGTCACTTATGAGTCATGTCTTGGGTAAGCAAATGCAGACCGTTTATTGTTGACTTATTAAATATTAAATAATATGCTAACGTCCGTTCAATACGTCCTATTAATGTTGTTATCTTTGGACAGGTTTCTCTGCATACGACACATCGTATGTACACAAGTTCCCGTCGAGTGTTTTACTGTTTTTCACATTATTCACTTCAGTTAGAAATGTGGTACAAGCCAGAACACTGAGCAGATAAGTTTCCAAATATCTTGTTGTCGCGGGCAAGGACCGTTGAGGGCCTTGCTTTTGTCTTGTTTATTCGAACATTGGAAAGCGTTTTAGTTATATATTAATCACCAAAGGTAAATCTAAATGAAACATTTGTGGACTTGTGGCCTTACTTGTGGGCGAGATTCAGCTCAACGACTATGTAACACAATAATAATCATTTCCAAAAGCCTTTTATGAAATTCACATTTAGGATGCTAATTTTGCAGTATCAATATGGTTGTATTCTGTAGTGTATGTCATTTTGTTTACCAATCCATGTGAAAAATGCTGGTAATCGTTTGTTTTGCTCAATGATTTTATTTTTGAAATATGGTTTGCGTTTTTTACAGCATCGTTAATTGAACTCCACGACTTCTGACATGCCCATGACAGTTAATTTTCTTAAACAAATCAGATTCTTGATTTGATTTACATCCACGGTTGTTTGATGATAAAAATCAATTGTTGTTTTAAGTGATTCACATTTAAATTAATTTTTAATTACTTGCCAATCACCGAAACCCGATGCGATAGCCGCTTGTGAAATATTACCCAACCTCCGATCCCAAATGCTATCCCGAATTAACATGAATCTCAGAATTACCTTTACGTCAATTGGATCCTTAGAAATCTGCACAAGCACGGAAGAAACACATCCCCGATATTTTATTCCGCACTTATTATGTGCGGAGCTAGCACAGTTTAATCATGTTCTAACAACAAACAATTGAGCGCAAACATTTACGTATAGAGTAAAAAAACATCATGTTATATCAATTAACGTAACGCGCCGCAAGAAGATGAAAATAAATACAGAATGTGTTTAGGCCTGATTAATTTCAAGCGAGGAAGCAAAGGCCACTCGACCGTTAGGCAAAAGCAAAATGGCTGATCATTTGAGTCTTTATCTATAAAAGTACATTTTGTATTGTATAAGTCTTTGATTTCATGTCAGACAACGTATTTGTCAGCATCCTTAAGACAGGTTTAATTTTACGGTAAAACATGCGAATATAAATGCATTTATTTTGAAATACTCTAATTTGCTAAACCAATTTGCAAATCAAAAAATTGAAAGAAATGTCTAATATATTTGAAAGAATCGTTTCAATTTTTAAATAGCATACTTGCTCGTGCGGAAATGGCATAAATTTGTTTACCACGCTCACACGTTAAAAATTAAACAAAACAAGAAACAAACACAATATATATTCTTGAAAAACAATGAATTCTGTCATTTAATGTAATCCTACTTCATTTCTATACATATAAATATCCTTGCCCATTCCGTTCCTACGAGTGTTATTTATTGTATTGTTAGCATTGTAATACAGTTATCCAACGACAAGCACAATAAGTTTGGAATTAATTTATTATTTAAGTTTGGCAAAATATCGGTCAAGGCTGAGTTTATACAACAAATGCATAGTTATCTTTTGTAAGAAATAAAACATTAACAAAATTATTCAATACAATTATGATAGCGTATATCCCCGACCCCGGAAGGATGTGTTATAATAGGATCATGCCAAAAAGATTCTCGAAAGAAACTCGTTGAGTGAGAGAATCTTCCGCCAAAAAGCGGCTATTATAACACGATAGCCTAAACAGATATATTAACATGATTGAATTAGGATGGAACTATACAAGTGTTTCCAAATAAAAATGAATATATGGCGTTTGACAAAGTTTCAAGTAAATGATAATAACACATGCTGGACAGGTGTGTATCGTCAGATTAAAAACAATCTTGGGTCTTCAATGAGGTGGTGTATCTAACGGAGCACCGTCCATTCTTTATAAAAAAATGTTGATATATTATTATTAATCAGTCGCCTAATGTTATTCGTAACTCTATTGCTATCAATGTAACGTCAAGTTAAAGGGGGTAGTATTTGAGAAAATACAAAAGTAGTATTTGGAATGAGGTAACGAACAATTGATTTAAAATAAAAAACAAAATGTCTACCATAGAGCATGGGCAAAATAAATTTCCACCACAATGAATAATGAGTTAAACTGGGGGAGACCAAAAATCGAGTAAAGAGCCTATAGATTCATCCAGGTGATCTAAACGCACACCACCTCTACAATCCCATGTAATTTTAACCCCTCAACTTTGGAGACCAAGATCTGTGCCCCCCTGCCCTTTCTTCTGCCCTCTTGAATGCAACCCTGGCGATGGATGAACCGACAATCCAAACGTTCCCTACAAGAACTCCGATACATGAAAATTGATGTCATGATGGGATTTATCCCAGGAAATGCATGTATGAAAATTCAGTCATTTATATACAAAGCTTCCAAAGAAGCGTTAAAGGTATAGTCATGTAGTATTTTGGTTCCAATATAACCATAAATTACTTACGGTCTAATATAAAATATACGATCTGTAGGTTCTGAAATAATCATATCATAACCCTGCTCTTAGCTGGAACGCTTTATATAATATATTGACATTCTCATTATTATCATCATTATTCTGCACTTCCTTATATGGTGCAAGCCATGAAACAAAATATTTATAGGGTTCTTCCGGGATTAAGACACAGTTCCGGTAGAGACCGGTCACCGGTTTCCCTGCCAAGAACCATAAACATGGATTTATTAAAAGTCAAAGGTGATCACCTTCATCAAAGGTGGTCGCAAAAGATGATCACCAAACCATAAGCCATCTTTATCATTTTGAAAAACTAGACATGCTCTGAGCTAGGTTCTTTCGGGATTAAGTTCCAGTTCCGGTAGGACCCGGCACCGGTTTCTCTACGAAGAACCATAAATATGGATTTTTTTAAAGTCAAAGGTGATTGCCGTGCTTTTAACCATAAGCCATTTGGCAGATCGGTATCTTTATAATTTTGAAAAACTAAACATGCTCTGAGCTTGAGCGCTTTATACAATAAATTCAACATTATCCTTATCGACATTATTCCTTATTATTCTCATTATATTGTGTAAATGAAACATTATCTGTATAAGGTTCTTCCGGGATTAAGTCCCAGTTCCGGTAGGACCCGGCACCGGTTTCTCTACCAAGAACCACAAATATGGATTTATTTAAAGCCAAAGGTGATCGCCGTGCTTTTAACCATAAGCCATTTCGGCAGATCGGTATCTTTATAATTTTGAAAAACTAGACATGCTCTGAGCTCGAGCGCTTTATACAATTAATTCAACATTATCCTTATCAACATTATTCCTTATTATTCGCATTATATTGTGTAATGAAACATTATCTTTATAAGGTTCTTCCGGGATTAAGTCCCAGTTCCGGTAGAGACCCGTCATCGGTTTTTCTACCCATAGTAAATATGAATTTATTACAAGCCAACAATGATCGTCGTTCTTAACCAGATCGTGATCTTTTTATTTTGTAAAGCCCAATGTGCTTCTAGTTGGAATAAAACATCAGATTTTTATCAGCATTTATGGTACAGAGAAGATAAAAAAAATAATTTACAATTGGACTAGATCTGCATTAATTTTCTTTACATGATAAATGGCCTGTAGAAATAACAATAGATAAAACACATGATTTGTGTAAACCTTTACTTTTTATCTTGTTTAAACTTGACTGACGATGTAAAAACATTTCAAACAATAGCATGATCTGCAAGTGCCGCTTCCAGATCAACACATTATCGCAAATAAGATTATAAGAAAACGACTCGAAATTAAATACATAAAACCCAACCGCTTTCTTAAATAATTGAGTATGAAGTAAAGCGCCCTAATCGTGATGCACATCTTTAACCACTCTTAATTCTGGGTGTCATAATTAATTAGCCCTAAACTAACGATTTTATGTTTTTATGTTTTTATGCATCCGATCGCCATTTTGCCCTAGATTTAATATCCGTAACGGATGCCTCTTTCTTAAATAGAATTGAAGCACCACCGATTCTAAAATAATGAGATTTGAACCTTCGAACGTCAAGACCCGCTATTATAACCGTTCTTTATAGCGCGGCATTAACTTGGCATGTTGTCAAAGGGCTGTGATCGAAGTGACAAAACAGGGAAAAACCTATGTACGGGCGGTATTTCAAAATTGTAGAAAAACATCGTTACACTCTTTATTTTTGCGAGTTAATTTTGATGTTGATAATCGCACCGGCCCGCCGCTGGTCCGTTTTTGAAGATATATAAATGTATATAAATACTTAAAATTGCTACCAATACTAACATCCTCGTACAAACAACGCTTTGTTTTGATATTGAGTTAGGCAGATCAAATTCGCTCACACGTAGTAATGCAAAATAAGCAAATGAGAAATGCGACAGCAAACAATTTTTCCTCTTATTGTGAGCGACATACTAGTACGTGTCTGAAATTCTGTATTTATAGTAAAATTTCAGTGGTCAGGGCGGGATTCGAATCAGGAACTTCTAAATCTCTAAGCCAGCATTCTACCATTACATCACTATCGGATCGTAGAATAATCTCTCTATTTTGTAAATCATGACCCCACAAGTAAAAAGACAACATGATTAGTACAAGCTCTAAAAATGTTATATCTTAAGCACGTGTTCATCCCATTCAGACGCCCATGGAAAAACAGCCCATTCCGCGGCAAAGTAACACACACAACCTACTAAGTTTTTATGACCGCTTGCGTCCGAAAACGGTTACTAGATTTACCAAAAGCGCGCGCTTTCGGTAAAAGCGCAGTGCCAGTACCAAAAGCGCACTGTAAAATGTAAAAACGGAAATAATTAGTTAACCAGTTACATTTTTTAAATAAAGAATAACAAGAAACTTGTATATTAATATCACCACAACCGTTTAAGCGAGTTTTAACTAAGAGCGTATTATTAAACATATTTAATTACAAACCAATACTTGTTAAATCATTAAATTCATTGCATGTAGTTAGAATACTTGTTAGAATTCGTAATGGATAATATGATGATACATAATTTGTATTTCAATTTTTTTTTAAATAAGCATTTCTATGTGTTTCATGTGAAAAGAAAAGTGTTTCCTGTCGCCTATGCACTACAACAACCCGACTTCATAGAAGTACATCGAATAGCTAGATTTGTTGCAGTCTTTCAGTTAACCAATTAATCAAGCGTTATCAGAAATTATTTAACCGGTTTATTGTTTTAAAACATGTTGCATCCTTAAAATAAGTGATTGTTTAGTCATGAAAAGAGTATTGCTGTTATGAAATTGATAAATTAATTAAATGTGTGTTATTTTGTTTGCTGTCACTCTTGTGCGCAATAATAAAAAGTCAACCATTCACATGCATTGAATGAGATAGTAAACACCTTCAAAAACCTTGCCCGAGCACACCCTGTCTCAAGTACAAGTAAAATTGACACATTCAGTTTGTAACGCGCTAAAGCAATTATATTCTACCTTCCAAAATTAATTAGCGGCGTCTTTAATAATGAAGATCTATATCTAAAGAGCAGATTACGGAAAACTTCATAAGAGAAAGCCGAAGAATAAGAAGCATACGATAATTACACACTTACATTGTTGTTTACAATAATGACTGACCATGTTTGAAACAGTGAAATCTTGATCGTTACTTGATACCAATGGTTCCGCCGGGACAGGTACCTCTGCCGCGTGGTCCGTGCTGCTGCCTGACTACCGACATCCGGCGTCTCCATGGCCCGTAAAGCCTCCGCAACTTCCCGTCTACGTTTCCTCGAGCGTGGTGGCAAGGCCACAGGTACTTGATCGTTAGTGTCTTCCATTGGTTCCGCCGGGGCAGGTGCCACTACCGCGTGGTCCGTGCTTGTGCCCGATTGTGGACCGACGGCCGGCGTGTCCATGGCCCGCAAAGCCTCCGCAACTTCCAATCGACGTTTTCTCGGGCGTGGTGTCATGGCAAAATGAAATTAATAAGCCGGTAACTTTCAATCACTGAAACCAATATAACAGCTCAATGAATAAATATAGTGATGACGTCATCAACGTCACTGCTTTAATTAAGCAAATGATAAGAGCACAAAGAACGTTTATTTATGTGTGATTTTTTTTTAAATGTATTACCCATAAAAATAATATTGTTAATTAAAACGGAAAACGAACAATGTTATAAACAACGATTTCAATGGAATGCAAAACTTAAGTAAACGTAGAATTTAAGCTTTGCTAATACAAGTTAACTAAACAAACCACTAACAAGATAAAAAGATCACCAGTGATACACGAACAGCTTTCTTATAAAACCATAAAATAGTCTTGTTAATAAAAACGGAAAGTGAACAATGGTATAGACAATAATTTTAAAGTAAATATTGAAATGAAATTCATAAACTCATGTTAACAATTTAACAACATGTAAGACAAAATTATTCACTAAAATACATGTTCGCTAAGTTGCCACAAACTTGTCGCTGTTATCTCAGAGTCAGGCTTTGTTCAGGGTAAACTACGGAAACGTATATGGTACACCCCAATAATGTGGTCATGCCGGAATAATTTATATCGACTTACTGTGAAATAACATGGTAGATCTATGTCGACATAGTTTTGTAGCTTTTCCCATCTTAATTTTACTCGTCATAACGACATTAAGTTGAAGTCTCGACGTAAATGTGTCCGGCTTTTCCCGAAAATATATTTGGTCTACATGATCTAAGTCGATAAATCTACATAATTTTTGGCGTCATGCTCTTGTGAGAATGACTTGCCATCATAGTTTTAGTCGACACGATGAGTTTTTTTTACGCCATGACACCTTTTTCATATCATGCCGTCATGGAATTCTGACATCATCACATTATTGCAACATTGGTTCATGACTTCCGGGCGTCGAACAGAATTTTAGTTTCTGGTATATTCTTTCGAAACACGCAAGACCTCAGACAGTCCATTTTTACAGCAGGAATGCTTGGTATAAACGTAAAAATAACATACAATGTTTGCAAACAATACATATTTATGTGTTCGTTGGGTTTTATGAGCATTGAGAGAGCTTAAATCTCGATTGATTCATTTATATATTTCTCTTTAACTAATACATGCAAAACGTGTGTATAACGACTCACAACTTTTTTATATTGCAGAGTTGTGTCTTAGTGGTACTTATATATGTTGACTCATGGTTAGCTGTACTTTCAAATCAAGAAAGTGATGTTTGGATTTCGCGTTATCACAAACAGGGCTATACGCGTCTTGGTATATGTGGATTCTTGCTTTTCCTACACAACACTGCTCTCAGTTTGAGTCAACTGAAACGGATACTGCGAAGGTTAGGACACAAAAAACGCAACGCGTCGTCTCCTCTTCCAGACGTTATACGAGCGATTCGCTCAGTATATAAAAGAGGGATGGCTGAATGTGGTTTTAAAACTCTATGGAAACTGGTCAACACAATCACAAATGTCAAAGTTACCCAAGAAACAAAAAAGGTGTTATTGAAGGTAATTGATCCTGAGGGTGTTGCTCTCAGGTCTTCACATCGCCTGCGACGCATAGTCTATACCAATAAAGGCCCTAATTTTACTATACACATTGATGGGTATGTTACGCTAAAGACTTTTGTAATTGTTATACACGGGGCGGTTGATGGATTTTCCAGATGCATATTATGGCTGGAGGCATGTCGAATAATGACCATCGAATTATGGCGGGCTTCTTTGTTAACTTTGTGAAACAGATTGGTTGCGTTCCACGTCTGGTTCGTGACGATGCAGGGACAGAAAACGTTTAGGTACGGGCTATGCAGAAAGCGTTTAGGTTTAATGACAGAGATAACATGTCTGGAATGAACAGTGACATGACTGGGAGATCCACTGGTAATAAAAGAATTGAACGTTTTTGGGTAAATTTAAGAGTCAGTTTTACTGTGTTTTGGAGGAACTATTTAAAGGATATGGTAAACAGCGGCTTGCTTCAGGTTGATGATCCTGTGCATTTAGAATTCTTGAGATTCTGTTTCATACCATTAATACAACATGATCTGAACTATTTTACCCATCTATGGAATTCTCATCGGATTCGGCAGCAAAGACACATGGAAGCACCAAATGGGATACCGACGGTAATGTACTACCAGTCTGAGGCGTATGGAACCTGAGATTTTTTATTTCGGCTTTCTTGCGAATTGGAAGATTCGTTTCGAATTTTATTTACAATGTGTCGATTATCATCAAAATATTGATATTCTTGTTATTGGAATTGATCATGAAGTAGTTAAACGTTGTTTTTTTCTTTGCTAAAATAAATTCACTCATTTTGTTGTACACATTTAAAGACATTGCAAACTTGTCAAAAAACAGATTAATCATGTTCTTCATTTCATTGTCAGATTGCAAAAGAATGAATGAAACGTCACTTATTGTTTGAAAACATGGCGATCATTTAGTTATGAAATCCTCGTAAATTGTGGAATGCTCCTTTCAAAATATGGTTCTTTCAAAATATTTATTAACATTTCATTTCAAACGTCAATATTTTAAACGAAATGACTGTTGTAAATCTTATATTTAATATTTACACGGGCACAAATATATATGTTTATTTTGTATTTTCTTTCTTGATTTTCTGTTCCTGAAACTCTAGTGTACATGTATATAGTACATGTTTGAAATAAATGTTCATTCTGCAATTCGATCTTATTTTTTTTGAATGGTCAAATGATTCGTTAATGAGGAAATGGAAAATTATTAAAATGGGACACAAAATTGGGCTATTTGTAGATCAATTTCAGGGCTAATTAATGTGATCGGTCGTCTTCAACGTCCGTCAAAATTTTCACTAAAGCGAAATCACCTACTCAGCTATGTCAATGGCTTCAACCCGGCAAAGTAGGGGGCATTGTGTTCGTGAAACACAATGCCCCCTACTTTGCCGGGTTGAAGCCATATATTTTACCATTGACCTTGAAGGATGACCTTGACATTTCACCATTCAAAATGTGCACCTCCATGAGATACGCTTGCATGCCAAATATCGAGTTGCTATCTTTGATATTGCAAAATTCGACCCTTGACCTTGAAGGATGACCTTGACCTTTCACCACTCAAAATGTGCAGCTCCATGAGATACACATGCATGCCAAATATCTTCAATATTGCAAAAGTTATGGGCAATGTTTAAGTTTTCGGACGGACGGACGAACGGACGGACGGACTGACGGACGAACAGACAGACTGATTGACGAACAGACAGACTGACAGTTCAAAAACTATATGTCACCCTTCAGGGGCATTAAAAGTTAAAGTTTTCGGACGGACTGACATACGCCATATATTTGACATTTGACCCTGAAGGATGATCTTGACCTTCACCTTTCACTACTCAAAATGTGCAGCTTCATGAGATACACATGCATGCAAAATATCAAGTTGCTATCGTCAATATTGAAATAGTTATGGCCAATGTTAAAGTTTTCGGCCGAACGGACAGACGCCATATATTTGACATTTGACCTTCAAGGATGACATTGACCTTCACCTTTTGCCACTCAAAATGGTCAGCTCCTTGAGATACACATGCATGCCAAATATCATGTTGCTATCTTGAATATTGAAAAAGTTATGGCGAATGTTACAGTTTTCGGACGGACGGACAGACGCCAAATATTTGACATTTGACCTTGAAGGATGACATTGACCGTTTCTTTTCACCACTAAAATTGTGCAGCTCCATGAGATGCACGTGTATGACACATATCAAGTTGCTATGTTCAATATTGAAAAAGTTATGGCCATTAAAGTTTTCGGACGGACGGACGGACACACAGACTGACTGACGGACAGTTCAACTGCTATATGCCATCCTACCGGGGGCATAAAAATTTGAATATTTGTTTACGAGCCGGTATAGTTTTATATGAGTTGTGATACACGTACCCTTTGACTAGATTGGTCTATGGTCTGACCTATATATATATATATATACTCAACCGGATTATTAATGTGTTATTGAAAGCGAATTATGCATTTGATCGCCAATTATACGTGCAGTCATCATTGTAAAACGACAAAAATGCACGGCGAATATAAAAAGTAACGCTTGACTTTAATGGCATTTTATTTTCTTGCAATTGATTACATAATAATAATTGCCCTATGTTTCACTAGTGTACATTATTCTGATTGACTATTCGGGATTTTCGAAACTACATAAGTTGTCTCCCATTCGCGTAGGTATCACGAGAATCCCGGGTAAAAGCGGTCCGTCTAAAATGCGTATATGACTCATATCCACGGATATGACCGAAAAGTGCGGATATGGACGCATACAGCCAATATCGACACATTTTCTGCAATGTTCATTTCAATATTTAATATTTAAAAAAAATACACAATATGTGATGAATATGTTATTGTCTCAAAATATAACAATTTAATAGACATCTTTTTTCCAACTCTAAATTCCGCGAACATGACGAAGTGCCAGAAGATTGTTTTAGGGCTACACACCGCAAACAATATAACCACGCCGACACCACACTTTGTTGTATAAGTTTACATAATGTCTATATAATATACTGAATGTATTATTATTCTTGATGTCGTCTGAACACTTTAGTATTTAGATATACAATATGCTTTAGAAAATAGCAAAGTATTTTTGGGCCGATTAGCGCCAGACCACAAGTAATTAATGATGTTACTTTATCCTGGTTATATTTTAATTTGAATACAAAATTTTGAATGTATTTAAATATACGGACTGTTATGAATGCAGTAAATATTGACTAAAAATGTCACTGTTTCAAGTGGCATTTTTCATTTGAAAATATACGATGATTTTAAATGCGCGAATATGATAAAATCGACGAATGTGGTTTATCCAATAAAGGATCTATATTTTTAGTGCTATAATAACTTTATGCAAGTTAAATATATTATATTTGAGTGTTACTATTTATTTTATGCTTTCCGGTGGTTTATTGAGAAATATTAGCGAATGATAACTGATAATTTAACTGTTTCAAACAGTAAAAATTAACACTGAAAATTATCGATAATTTTCACTTTTTACTGTGAAATGACGTCATTTTTTTACGAAATAACGTCATTATCCCAGCGAAAATCTTTAGTTAAACTCTTAAACAATGTGTCCAGATTTTCGTAATTCCATCTTGACAGAGTTGTCGTTCGTGCGGGTATGTATACCTACTTCCGGTGTTAAGGAAAACAATGGGGAAATATTACTGTTCCATCGTTAAATGCCATAATTTTAGCGGTATAATCGGTAAATTTTCAAAAAAAGTAAAATTACATAAATCGCATAAGGACTCATGTACAGGAAAAGCTTGGACGATAGCAATTAGCCGAAAAATTGGTTTACAACGGCGTATACTCGCGTCTAATTTGACCACTTTCGAGACGGAATCGGTCCGAACTCTGTTGACCAAATCAAAATTTCTACTGAAAATTTACATCAGCGCAAAGTAGTACTAAAACATGAAAGAAAGCAGCAATCATTAAGACAGCCACTTCCAGAAAATATCCCTGTCACCTCTGCCCTATATTTCCATTCGTAAGTATTAGACAGGTAGCATGTTTTGTAGTCATAATCCATATTGTCCACACTATGGTCAAAGGGATAATAAAAATATAAATTTCCCCTATAGTTTTATCCATTCCTATAAATTCAGCCACCAAATGCAAGACATTTTTGGATAGACGTGAGGTATTTATCGTATTTTTGTCAGAAAAAGTTTAACATGATATTAAAAGGGTAAAATAAAACAATAGATCTAGTCAATTTTTGATAATGTATTTCTTTTATTCTATATAATTTAACATACATGCATACATGTAAGCGTAATGCATATAAACCAACACATTCATGAACATTTCAT
>NC_068363.1:90833948-90836448 GCF_020536995.1 Dreissena polymorpha
TTCAAGGTCAAGGTAAAAGGGGTCAAACATTGTGTGCGTATGGTGAGGTCTTGTCCATATACACATGCTTACCCAATATGAAGGTTATATCTAAAGTTACATAGAAGTTATGAGCATTTTTTTAAACCCTAACACAGATTTTGAGACCCAAAACTGTGACGACATACCATGGTATTTCACAGTAAGTCGATATAAACTAATCCGGCATGACCATATTATTTGAGTACCATATACGATTCCATAATTTTTAAACAACACCGTTTGTCCACATAGATTATATCGACTCCTTCAGTTATATCGCCATGTCAACATTTTGTTACTAGCAAGTCATCAAGATATATGCCGTCATACAGTAAACAACACAGAAATAGTTAAATTTACAAAACGGCTAAAGGATAAAATATTGTCGGAGATTTAGGCTCTTATTCCAACATGCGGATTGTTTACGTCTTGACAACATATCTAATGTCGACAAATCAACATAATTTTAGGCGTCATGCTCTTTTGAAAATGACTTGCCATCGTTGTTTTAGTCGGCATGATGAGTTATTTTTGACGACATGACACCTTTTTCATATCATGCCGTCATAGAATGTTGACATCATCACAGTATCAGGGTGTACCATATACGTTTCCATACGTATACCATTTCAATTCTTCATTTCTTTATATGATTACGTAGAAATCAATACCTGGCTGTACATTGTTTTTCTCAACCTACCAATAAGGTGTATCATTTGACAAAAAATGTATTTGTCATTTAAGAAGAAAATCGACGTCATGACTGATGAGCTATTATACAAATTAAGATTTCGCAAAGATGTAAATAGCGAAATAATGTGATCGTCTTTAGAATATCATATTAGTTTTATATTTAAAAAATGTCATTAAATTAAACCATTATCGCAATGTTTGATTATTTTTTTAGGCTCAATAGATGATATTAAATCGTACATTATTTTAAAACACTAGTGGTTTGGGTTTTAACTAGTTAAATGTATGTAAACTTAGACAGTGCGCAATGAATTCGCAAGCTTCAGACCTTCTGCATTCAGTTAATGTATGTATGAATGTTGTTCCACTGTTTAAAACATGATGAAGTACATAAACAAATATCTTATAAATGTTGTTCGATATTGTCGCTTCTCTTTCTCATTAATCCGTCGGTTGTTATATTATGATGCGTATGGGACATACGTATGATTCGTGTTCTGAGAAAACTGGGCATAAAGCATGTGCGTTAAGTGTCGTCCCAGATAAGCCTGTGAAGTCCGCACAGGCTTATCAGGGAAGACACTTTCCGCCTAAACTTGATTTTCGGTAAGGAGGGACTTCCTTGAAACTAAGAATACCATAAAAGCGGAAAGTGTCGTTCCTGATTAGCTTATGCGGACTGCACAGGCTAATCTGTGACGACACTTTACGCACATGCATTAAGCCCAGTTTTCTAAGAACGCGGCTCATATCTTAACTGTGATACAGGTTCCTACGAATATCAATGGTTATAAATGCAAGGACGCATACAATTGATTTGATATAAGTTTCTTTGGAGGATATAGATCATCGAAACTGTAAACGAAACTGTTACTATAAATCGTGTATGAAAATAATTATTCTCCATAAATTTCGTGTTTATGCAAAACGTTTAAATACATCCCTGAACAAGTTTGCGTTTGATAACATCGATTTTAAATTGAAACTCGCACATTTAAACAAATACCAAAACGTAATGACTCCAGATCCTGAGCGGAGACTAATATGAAAACAACAGATATTATTGTAAATTAAAACATGTGTGACATAATTGTAAATCGACAGAGAAATCATTATCGACAGACGCACATCTGTGTTTTCCTCCAACACATGGGATGTCACTAGGAAGTAATCACCTGATCTTGATTAGTTTATTGTGGAATTACTCGCTATATTACGCGTTCATTTGGAGTTAACGTTGTAATAAAGATATTTCTCGAAAATGAGATCATTACTGTTGAGTGTTCTGTTTGTAAGTGTTATGGGGCTGTGTGAATGCCGTAGGTGCCCTGAAATGCCCGAAATGGATCTGGGTTGGGAGGCAGATTTTAGTACGTATGCTAATTATTTCACAAGTAAAAAGTGATCTTCGCTGATTACATTATTGTTTTGATGATATACCCTAACGTACTAACGCATTTGGTCGCAGATATTTTATAGCTAAATTACATCTATGGGTATAAAAAATCCTCCATGCTGTCAACTATTTTGTAAAAAGTATCCTACCATTCAAGTATTTAGTTGATAATTTAATAAGTATAATGTATTTCAGTATTCCAGTCCGAAGTAAAAAGTACCCGTCGAAATCCTGCGGATCCTAACGATTCGTTCTATAAAATTGACAAACCATGCTATAAAAATACGTACAGGGTAAGTGTCTATCATATAAATACATATTTAATTAATACTTTGTATAGTATTTGTATTATAATTTTATAACGTTCTGCAATATTCTTATAACTTGTAT